>NC_056742.1:194945820-194978320 GCF_019279795.1 Protopterus annectens
ATTTTAAAATATAATTTGTGAAATGTGTATAAGGTAATTGTTTGATCGGTGGTTTGTATGTTATTGATAAATCCTGATTGGAACAGTGTGATAACTGTATGTAATATATTGTTGGCATGATTTGCTAAAATGGATGATAGGGTTTTAATATATAGGCTTATTAAAGCAACATAATGGTAGTTTTCAATGTTTGAAGAATTTTTAAAGAGGTTTTTCAATTAGGATTGTTTTAGATCCATTTAGGTATACATCCTTTACACCATTTATGATAATATTGGCAAACAGTGTGGAATTTTTTTTTTGCTAAAATATGTGAAAAACATTTATAGAATTCAAATGATAATCTGTTTGGACCAGGCATCTTACCCAACTTCATACCTTTGTTTATAATTTGTATTTCCTTGAGTGAAATAGGAGGTGAATACCTTTTGCCCTTCTTGATTTAAAGTAGACAATTTTATCCAATCAATGTAAGTCATTGTTTCTACTTATCATGAAAGATTTTTAAATTATTGTGTAATTGGGAAAAGGTACTATAGAATACATCAGCAATATCATTACCGTTAGTATATTTGATATTGTTAAAAGTTACCTCTGTAATCTGTTGGGAAAAATTTGTAGCTTTAATATTTTTGACAGGAATTTAGATATGATTTTATCCATTCTGTGTATTGAGCTAGAATTGTATTTAATATAAGGAGAGCTGTTTATTGTAAAAATTGGGAAGTTCATGTTGTAATGATCTGATTTGTTGTTCTAGATTAATAAGAGAGTTTTGTCGTTATAGTGCATCAAGACCTTCAAGTTTTTTAGAATTTCATTTTCAAATTGTTAATTTTTCTTTTTAAAAAAAGTTGCCTCACTAATAAGATCACCTCTTATTTGTGTTTGCAATGCAGTCAAAAGGATGTCTGATTCAATATTCTGATGCTGATGTTCAATATAACATTGTAATAAGATGGAAGACATTTTTTACCTTCTTCATACTGTAGTATATTGGAATTCAGAGTCCATTTGTTAAAATATGTATTTTTTATGAGGAAGGTCTAAGTCATTTATGTAATGAATGGTCTGAGATAATTCTAGGTTCAGTTTTTAGCTATATTACAGAATTAAAGATATAATTAGATATCAAAAAAATCAATTTGTGACCATGTCTTGTGACATGGTGAAAAAAACAATTAGCTGTCTTTATAATGGACTACAAATCTAATATGATCTGAAAAAAATGAATTTCTCCATTATGTCAAGAATTACCAGAATTATCAACATGTTTTTATATCCCTAAAGCTGGTGACACCTGTGCAATCAAACTAGGCTCTATTAATGCATTCCAATCTTCACACACAAATAGGTAGTGATTTATATAGGTATTCAACTGCTAAAGATTTTTAAATAAAATTCAGGTTGATTAATGCAAAGAGAATACAGGTTAAAAATAGAAAAATCTTTATCTAATTCTTTTGTCTTACAAACTATGCAACACCATCTACCATCTATATCCTAATAAATATTAAGAATGCTACCTATATTTTTTGTAATTAAAATTGCAAATCCTGCACTCATGGTGGAAGATCCATATTCAATAATATTTTTGGTCCATTTTTTCTATGTTTGACCATCGATTGCTGGTCATATGATTTTCTTGAATAATCATCATGATTTAAGTATTAGATTTGTAAGTAAGGTGCAAAAAACAGGTTTCATTTGCTAGATTGTTGTAACATTTTTAAGTTCTATTAAGCAATTTTTAATACCATATATAGCAAATTGTTCTATATTTTATGAATGGCTGAATAAGTTTTATTTCTTGAAACCATATTGCTTAGCCCATAAATAGGTTGTAAGCCAGATGACATTAATATAAATAAAACTGCAGCTATCAAATGACAGAAATCTTTTCCATGTGTATTTGTTTTCTACATGTAAGACGTTCTGTAATTTGTGAATGTGTATACTCTTTTCCCCACCTAATAGGCCAAACAGCCACTTTTAACTTTAGAAAAGAGTGTAGTTGTTGGCAGTTAGAAGTCAATCATAATCAAGTTAGATATTCAAATTTAAACTTTGTTAAACCTAATAAACATGTTATTACATAATAAAAAACATAATCAACACATTCTCTGAGATTCAATAAACTCCTTGTAGGCTTCGTGCAAAGCCTACATGGAGTTTACATGTTTGCACAGTGAGCAATAGTGCTTAATAAATATTCCTGATGTGACTCACCTTCAAACATAAACAAGCAGGGATTCATGGCAGCCATGAAACCATGTAAATCAACATGGATAGTAAACTTAGTTATAGCATAGCAAACTGGGATAGCGGGATTATGCGGACTGCACACAGACTTGGGGGGGGTTCATATATTATTGTATTATGTTGCAGGGACAGGACAGGACAGTGTATGTGTACACACCAGCATATTGGGGAAGTGGAACTACACAGAATGCCCTACAGACAACCAGCGTTTTTCATATATTAGTGTATTATGTTGCGGGGACAAGACATCATAATGTATGTATACATTTCAGCATATTGGGTTAGAGGGATTGCATAGAATGTCACATGAACCACAAGGGTTTTTTTCATATATTAATGTATTATGTTGCAGGGACAGGACAGGACAGTGTATACAGTACTGGGTATTGTGGAATCCCGTTCCAGGCAGTCTGTACAAGTTGTGTCAATGATATGTAAGGGTACATGGACTGCCATTTATAAGAAATAGTCATGAGAACCCTGTTTATTGAATAGGGAAACACAGATAAAGTTTAGGGATGAACACCAGGAAGGAGGACAGGTGAAACACTGTAATGTACAGCACATGAGGAAATGTAAAAGGAAGACATTTGCAGCAGGAACACTAATCACATCTCCACATGGCACAGTGCACAGTGCCAAATATATATGATGTGACTGTCACACAAGATAAAATAACAGAGGAGGATGTCTGTGTGATATAAGCATTCAGCCATGAGCAATGGAGATGACAAGTATCATGGATGCTAAATACAATTGGGTTTGAGTGCATATTGTGAAGCTGTGCAATCTGATTTTCCTGAGTATGTCTGTATTGTCAGCACAGGCTTCCAAGTAGGGCACAGATACAGGCTCATGGTTAACAATAAAACCATCTAACACAATCATGGATGATGCCAGAATAATACCACCAATAATTCCCATGTCTCTGACACAACATATGTGTTTCTGAATGAGCATAGATGGTTCTGCACTAACACAGTCTTAAAATTATTAGGACATGTCAGCGATCTATGAGTGTAATCAAGCACACTCTCCTGTTGCTAACATATGCAGGAGATGTGAGGAGACACACTTGACATTATGATCAGTACAGGCTAGCTTGACTGATGTGCATGGCAGAGAGGTATATATGGCACAATCTACATTGTTATAAATGTAAGTCATGCCATCAATGTCGTTAAACAGCTATGTAGATCATGAGTGCATCACTGAAACAGATATACACCTTGATGAGGGTTCCGTGGCATCAAACAGTAATGTTTATGCAACAAAACTAATTCCTAGGTATGCACAAATAGATGTGTGACAGTTCACAGGGAGAAAGGTGGTACACTTTAGTTACAAATCATTGGAAGATGTGTATGGAGGGACATGAGAAAGCATGCAGTGTGCTCAGGTATTGGCGTGGTGAAGGCTGTGAACTATGAAGGCATTATGGGCTGTCATGTGGATGTCCTGCACATACTCAGTAGTTTCATTACATACAAGGGAGTACTCACCACTGTAAACACATGGTGGGGGAAATTCCACATACCATATTCCCAGGACACAGGACACATAACAACTGGTCTGCTGATAGGGCATGATGTATACATGATCCTTGGTTTGTGCATTTGTTTGCATAATGAAACAAATCCTCATATGTTTTTTCTTTTTCATCTCATGTGTTGTCATGGTTGTAACAACCATATGTCTGTTGAAACTGTCTGCATTATATAAATATCACAGTTAGAGTCAATGGTTGTCCACAATCTGTAGTTCCCCAGACAGCTGTTGGGACACAGGATTTGTATGCCATTCTAGATATCTATGATTTCAGTCATGAACAGAAAAGTGCCTAGAAGACATCCCTGATGTGCACAGTTGATCACTAGACACAAGATATAGGTCACATTTAAACATATCTCCATATTTAGATGCCACATATGTAATCCACTGTTCTACCAACTTGGTAATATAGGTGTCAATGGACATATCTGTCATTGTGAAGTGAATACCTCAGTGTGGAGTCCTGTCGACTACCTTGGCTTTTTCAAGTTCTACAGGATGATGTTCTTTGAGGACATCTGACAGATGTAACAGACATAGATGTACCCTCAAAAGCTCATAAATGGCTGTTGCACACAGCCAGGATGTTACTTGTGTCTATTTAGAGAAGGTCCACAATGACATATTGGTCTATCTCACAGCCTAGGAGAGTTAGGATGTGTCTATACATACATGCATCAGATGCTGTCCCCAGCCCACTCAGATGGATGCATGTCAATGTATACTATTCTATAGGAACATAATCCATCTGAAGGGTGCGTTGAAGTGTGTATCACACTGTGTCAGGTAGGCGTATGTTCTGAGTCACATTATAGGTGATCTGTGATGTTGGCACAGCCCATTGTTTCTGTGTAATAGGCCTGCATGAAGATACCACAGTGCATACTGCCTATCTTGATCTGTCCTTAGGTTTGGACACAATCTCTGTACTCAGATATCATTTACAAACTCTACCAGCTGGGGATCAACATTTATGTCACTAGATGGTTAACCAATGTCCTCAATGACAGACCACATACTGTGAAAGTTGGTGAATTTACCTCTGCCTTTGGAGCTGTCACCACTGGTGTACCCCAAGGATCTCTGCTGGGCCCTATAATGTTTTGAATATATTTCTCAATAGTCCAGGCTACAAAATGTGACACATAGTTACCAAATTTGCTGACTCATGAGCATTGGTTGCAGTCATTGATCCCACCAATGATGTAACTATAGTACAAGAGAGTGTAACACTCATAAATGATTTCTGCTAAAGCCACAGGGTCTACTACTAAATATAGAATGTGTCAAGATTTGTGCCTTATGCTAAGTGGAATTTCCTTGTCAATACGCCATTGACAACACCCCTCATATGCTGAAACCAGTGGTGCAAGATTTAGGAACATATGTAGATAGCAATCTGAACTTTGATCAAGTGTCCACAGTGGTATGGAAAGGCTACATCATGCACCTCAGAAGCCAGACCATCGTAGCCAGATCTGAGAAGGATATAACATCACTGTACTCAAACCTTATCTGAACACTAATAAAGTATAATGCTTCCTTTTGTATGTACCGAACCAGAAACCCACAGCAGCTGGACAGACCATGAGTGTTTCACACCAACAAAATACAGGATCTACAAACAATGCCATGATGTATGTGTATATACTGAAAGCCCTGTTCCAGAAATCTGTATTGGAGGTGACTTGTGCCTGGACTATAGGACATCTCTGACCCTGCCCTGATGTGTTTACTGCACATCTGCAAACCAGCAGTGTCTGTTGAGAACAAGGTGGTAAAAGCAATGTCCCACATGCTGTTGTAAAATGTTCTATTTACTATCAAACAAGTGTACAAACATGCACACCCAGCTGACTGTAGTGAGACCAGAATGCTATCAAAGTACACAGACTACATGACACAGTACTTTACGCAAGCACCACAACACAAGCCTGACTTGGAGTGTCTCAGACAACACCTTATAGCTGATGACATCAGCAGTTTCTGTTGAGGAGAATATAACAGTGTCCCTCTTGCTGTTGTAAAATGCTCTATCTAATGTCAAGGAAGTGCACAAACACATACACACACACAAACACACACACACACACACACACACACACACACACACACACACAGACACACACACACACACACACACACACACACAGTTGACTGCAGTGAGAATAGAACCCCTACCTATCTAAGGTACATAGACTACAGAACGCAGTACTTTACGCAACTGCCATAGCTAAATTCCAACCTGGAATGTCTCAGACAACATTTTATAGTTGATGACATCAGTAGTATCTGTTGAGGAAAATATGTGTCCCACATGCTGAGGTAAAATGCTTTCTATAATGTCAAGCAAAAGCTCACACATGCACACACACACACACACACACACACACACACACACACACACACACACACACACACACACACACAACACACTCTTGACTGCAATGATGCAATGAGAATAAAACCCCTACCTAAGTACACAGCCTACAGAACACAGTAATTTATGCAAGTGCCACAGCACAAGTTTGACCTTTACATGGCTGCTGGTCAACTAATAGTGGATGACATCAGAAGAGAAGTTGGGAGGCCTGCATGAAATGGATCTGTAGGTATGTGCAAATATCAAAATACTGCCAATTCATGTGATTGAAGATGTAACTGTAGGATACCCACTTCTGCTCTTCTGACTAGACACACACACACACACACACACACACACACACACACACACACACACACACACACAGAAGGGATACAAAAGTCCGCACTAACATAGCCAATGGGACTACAAAACCGAAACATACATATGAAGCCAGATAAAAATTGAAGTCCTTTTAATATAGCAGAATTAAAATCCACAAAGCTTTTGGAATATATTCCCGTCACACACTGAGGAAGGGAATATGTCCCAGACGCTTTGTGGATTTTAATTCTGCTATAATAAAAGCAACTGTGATTTTATCTGGCTTTGTGTGTCTAGTTCTTTATATTAGTAGACACACACACACACACACACACACACGCACACACACACATACACAGTTGACTGCAGTGAGAACAAAACCCTACCTATATCAGTATACAGACTATGGTAGGATGATAAAAGCAATATCCCACATTACTAGAAAGGCACAACACAGTTTGTTGTGATGGAAAATTTAGTTTGCTTTTTATTTATTGTATTTTGTATTACTTTATTGCCTTTTTCTATTTTGTGTATTGTGATTTGTTTTCTTAACACTATGTTTTACTTGTATTGTGCTTTTAACTGCATATTAAAACTTGAAAAGAGACCATGGCTCTGTCTCTTGTGAGTCAGACAGAAATTAGAACAGGTCAGGTAAGGAGTCACACATACGTTAAAACAGGTCAGTTAAGGTTAATCATCTGTGAACTGAGGGAGGTAGAGCTAGGATCTAAATCTTCTATTTAAGGGGTAAAATAAAACATTTCTGAGCTTTACTGCAAAGGCTCACCAAGACTCTGCCACAGTTTGCTGTGAGGGAAAGGTTATTTTTTTTTTATTTCTTGTATTTTGTATTACTTTATTGCCTTTTTCTAATGTGTATACTGCGATTTGTTTTATTTACACTATGTATTACTTGTATTCTGCCTTTAACTGCATATTAAAACTTAAAAAGAGACCACAGCTCTGTTGTTTGTGAGTCAGACAGATTTTTTTTATATATCTCATTTCCTCTCTGCTTTTACTGGCTGGTGTGAGTAAGCACAGAATTATCATTTTGTGAAATCACTCCTCCTACTGTATTCCATAGTACAAGAATACAAAAGTCCCCACCCCCTTCAATCTATCTTTCTCTTTTAAAAATAGTGGATCTCCACTAAAACTTAACTTTTTAGACATTTAAAATTTAAGTTACCCATTTTCATATCAACTAACTGCTTAGTGCACACTGCAGTGTTTAGGATAAACCATTTTTTTTCATCTTACCTTTAAGCATCTATTGCAAAATCACCAGCTATTGCAGAGCCCACATTCTACCTCTCAGTAGTTATCTCTGGATTAGTAATTCTGTTTTCTCCTAGTGAGAGAAGGAGTACATTGACATTATTTGCTGGAGTATGGCGATCACCAGAAAGCCTAATTACTGCTTTATATGTGACAGCTTGGAGTCTGTGCTTTTATTCTGATCCTGGTGAGAGTAGTAGCAGAGTGCATTGATTCCAGACTATTTCTGGTTGGAGAGTGAGTGTCTTTGTTTAATGTACCTGATTGGTCTGTTTGCTATTCAAGGCATCAACCAGAAAAAGGTTACAAGCCTACAGATCCTTGCATCATCTGTGACAAGCCTGTGAATCACCAAACAGACTGTGGCATGTTTTTCTTCTTGGGATTGGTGCTATCATTTTGCTTCTGGTGAGAGAAGAATCAAAGGAGTATTGTATCCCAAAAGAGTGAAGCTGTGGTGAGACCAGCATTAGTAGTAACCAGGCAGTATCCATTCATGCAACTCCCCTCTTTTCATCATTCTTGACAAGCTTTCTTTGTTTTCAGTAAATACTGCACTGATTTCTTTCTAACTTCACAATATCTGCCTAAATATTTCATCCTTAAATTTTCAGGGTCTGCATATTAGTTTCCTCTCAAGTTTTTGGCAGTGATCTGTACAGACTCAGACACCTTGAGTGACCTTTTTCCTGTAAAACACAACTGAAATGTCTGCAATATAAAGTTGCAAACAGGACAACTCGTTTGCAGTGACAAACACTGTCCACATAGTTGCAAACTGGATACTCCTGACAGTGACTGATATTCTCACTCCAACAGTCTAATCAATAAAAAAGGGTCTGTTGCCATGGATATGAACTTTCCTACTGTCTCTGTTACCAGCTTGGTGGATATGGGCACCCTGAGGTAATGTAGAAATTGCCTCATGTTTCCTGGCAACCAGTTAAATCTCAAATAAACTGATGCGGTATGTGAGAGATGTATATACACAACATCACTGGAGGCAGAGTTCTCACATAAAAGAACTCCTAATGTCAATAAGGTTGTCAGTAATACACATGCTCCACCCATCATGTACTATTCATAGCAGACATATAGACCCACATATACTGAGACACTTAAATGTAACCTTCCTAAACCACAAAGACCTCCTAGACAAAGTACACCCTCAGCAGCCACAAACACCCCCTTTCTAAACAACACCCACAACAGCACAGAGCTACATCTCATGGAGCCTCTACCTCTAAGCCCATAAGGCAAGTCATCATACAATCCAGCAATGTAGTCACTGGAGTCTCCATTGTGAGACACACTGATGCCCCTCTCACCAGGCTGAGTGAGGAGAAAGTTATGGTCAGTTACTTATCAGGGACTAACATCTACGATATTATGCATGCACTCATGTCATTAGATCACAATTTACAAATATGACTCAGTCATAGTCCATTTGAAAGTAAATGATCTGATACATACCTTCCTAGACTAAATGAAGAGAGAGATCATAGAGCTCTTGGAATATGTGTCTCAGGCTGGTATGAGCCTAGCATTGAGCAGCATTTTAACTTCTCCAAGGGTGATGTCACAATATGACAAAATATGATTGACTTTAATAATAGGCTTAGTTTCTGGTGTCATTCTAAGGGGGTGCAATATTTGTCAGCATAGAAGGAGATGGTCAGCAGACCATGCTGCTTTGTCAGGGATGGTCTGCACCTCTCCCCTCTAGGCTTTTAAATATTAGCTAAAATGTTATCTTCCCCCATAGTGTCTTTTTTAGGCAATACCAAATTGAAAGTACTTCTGACATAGCAAATCAAAACCAAGAAAATCTAAAGGTATTACTGCTCAATGCTAGGAGCCTAAACAAAAAGCTTCACTCCCTGGAAGCTCTCTCTTTACCCTACAGAATGCTGATGTCTGTGCAGTCTCCGAGATGTGGTTTAAAGCCGCAAACAGCACTCCAATAGTGTAGGGTTATAATGCCTTCCACACATTTAGACCAGCTACTTCACAGGCAGGGACTAAAGGTGGAGGTGTCTCTATTTATATCAAAAATAAATATACTTCAAGGCTGGTCAAACAGGACAATGCACTTAAGCTGCACCATGTTCAAATCACCATAGGTAAAATCCAATACCATTTCCTTGCAAGCTATAGGTCTCCCTCTATGACCCAGGAAACCTATACCATGTATTTGAAGTTATTAGAAGTACTAACCATCTAACCAAATACCATATTAATTGATGGCTTCACTTATCCCACTATTAACTGGGAATCCTATACAACATCAAATGCACATGCACAGAGATTCCTGTATTTTGTAAACGCAAACTCCCTGGACCAGATAGTCAATACACCAACCAGGGGTGCAACCATACTGGATCTGGTCCTTACTAATATGGGAGAGTGCTGCATACTCCATATTGTAATGCTTTCCTTGGTAAGGTCAGGCCACAAAATGGTCTCCATTAATGTAAAGATAAAACCTGGACTCTAGCTAAACCAGAATATTCAGGAACTATTCTAAGGCTAACCTCCTGCTATTAAGTGAGAAACTGGCAACATTTCAAGGCTCTGTAAACCCTTAGAAAACTTCTGCATATGCAGAACTGTTCACAAAAACCATGTGCAAGTGTGTTAATAGCTGCTTAGAGGCAGCTGAAACCACAAGAAAAAAGTACAGAATTAACTCAAAAATCCAGCCACCCTGATGGAATCACAAAACCAATCGGATGTATAACAGGAGGAAGAAAATCATGGCAAAAGTTAGGTCATGTAGCACCCAGCAGGATAAAAGCATTCTCATTAAACTAAATCAACTCAGAGGACAAATAAACTATACCAAAGCCAAATTTGGGGTAAGTTTGGCCTCTTAGGCCAAGAACAACCACAAAGAATTATTTAGCTATGTCCATAACCTCAAAGGCAAAACACAGTTTTGTGCAGAGCTCATTGTAAATGGAGCCACCTATACTGAGCCAGAAGATATAGCAAACCTCCTGGCTGATAAATCCAGCTCCAACTTTACTCTTCTCTCCCCCTCAACCTCCTCTCATGAAATATCATCAATATAATTCCCCCTAATATCATTAGGTAACAGGTCCTCAATGCTTATTTTATTGTTTTTGTGGACTGTGAATCTGGAATTAAAGCTGTTTGTATTTTATCTTTTTTTGTGGACTGTGAATCTGGAATTAAAGTTGTTCGTATTTTATCTTTTTTGTGGAATTCGTTGTGTGTTGGATTCTTCTTTTTGCTGATAGGCCCTCAATGTTCCCTCTAAGACCAAGAACACTGCATCAATGGCCCCAGACAATATCCCAGGATGCCTTCTAAATAGCATGAAACATGACCTATCAGGACCTCTGGAATTACTACTTAACTGTATCCTCCAAATAAGCATTGTGCCTCATGAATGGAGAAAGGCAACAGTCATCCCTCTGCACAAAGGTGGACTATCTACAGACCCTGGAAACTATAGCCCATAAGTCTCACTAGAATTATATGTAAACCCATGGAAAGAATTATCATGGAGATGATCACTAGAGATATAGTAAAACTCCAGACACTGGACCCAACCCAGTTTTGTTTTCTCAAGGGCAGATCACCTTGAGAAGGTCACCAAAGCAATGGATGAATGTAAAATCATTCACACTCCCTACCTTGACCTGGCCAAGGCATTTGACACAATACGTCACTCGGGCATTATTGGCAAATTCAAGAGGTTAGGTACAAACCTGTATGTTACCCAGTGGATAGCCAGCTGGCTTACAGACAGGCCCAGGAAGTTAGAACTGGGGAGTCCACCTCTACAAAGAGGTCAATCACAAGTGGAGTCCCTCAGGGATCAGTCCTTGTACTGATCTTTTTTGGCATTTACTTCTCAGAAGTCAAAGCCAATGCCAGTGGTCTCTGGCTGACTTAAATTTGCAGATGATTGCAAATTAGGAGCTGTCATTGAATCTCACACTGACACAAATGTTCTCCAGGAGGGGCTGACACAGGCAAACAGCTGCTGTCAGAGTCATGGACTAAAACTAAATGCCAAGGAATGCATAACAGCATCCTTTGGGAAGTCATCCATCCCTGGTAACTATCATATTGACAACACAACCCTTAGAGTTGACCCAGCAGTCAGTGACTTATGGATACACATAGATAGTAATCTAGCCTTTGATCATCATGTGTCTACAGTGGTGAGGAAATCATTCTATGTTGCGTAACTTATAAACAAAGGTATGACATCTAAGTCCAAGGAAGTCATTGTTCTACTGTTGTCAGCATTTACCAGAACTATCATTGAGTACAATGCCCCCATTTGGCATGTACCTAACCAGGCATATCCAACAACTGGAAGGACCACAGAGGTTCCTCACTAAAAGAATACAGGGTGTAAGTAATATATCCTATGAAGACCGCTTCAAGGCCCTATCCCTGTATTCTGTCTCCTACAGGCTTTTGAGGAGAGATCTATACCTGCCATACAGGCCATTGTCAGACCTCCCTCTGATGGACCTTCTGCATATCCATAAAACAAAAAGTAGCATAATTACATGTTCTAAAGACTTAAACCTTGCCTGTGATATAAATAGGACCTGCTGGAGAGATAGGTATGCATCCCTGTGACTGCTCTGTCTATGGAACAGGCTCCCCATACATGTGAAGCAGAGTTCCTCCCTAATCCAATTCAAGTGCAACTTGGACAATTGGATGAGAAATCAGAAATTCATCCCTGGTTTGGCACCTATGTCTCTGATGCTAACAGGTAACCTGAAAATGGTTCATCTCCCAGGCCCATGCTTACATTTATCAAGGGTATCAGAACTTGTTAGAGATTTAGGATTCATAGCTAGGCTTAAAAATGCTGTTGTGGTTGTTAGCCTACTAAACACTTATGAACCTATGAACCTAAGATTACAGAAATCAGTACTTTATTCAAGCACCACAACACAAGTCTGCTTTTACCCGGATGCAGGTCAACTTATAGTGGATGATGTCAGCAGTGTATGTTGGAGAGAAGAAGTTGAGAGGCCTGTATGAAATGGATCTATAGGCATGTGCAAGTATGAAAATACTGTCAAGCAATGGGATTGGAACAGTAACTGTAGGATGCACACGTATGTTCTTCTGGCTAGACACAAACACATGCCCACTTGACTGCAGTGAGTTCAGAACCCATACCTAAGTACACAGACTACAGAACACAGTACGTTACATAAGCACCAAGGCACAAGTTTGACTTTTACAAGACTGCAGGTGCACTTATAGTAGATGACATCGGCAAGCCATGTATGAGACAAAATGTTGGGAGACCCACACAGACTAATAGCTTCATATGTACATAGGAAGCTACTAGCCTAATGGCCCTACAGTGCTTAGAATCCTAGCAGTGTAAAAATCCAACTTCCCTTATTGAGCGTAGTTGGATAGTCATTTTAACAGAGCACTTTAGTCAGCAGCACAATCTGGCCCTATCCATGAGCAATATAGATGCCACCCTAGATGTGACTTTACAATCACCCAACCAGTAGTCAAGGTTGCATTTGAAAAAGGGTCATTAAAAAGCACTGATTCACATGCAGCAGTAGCCTATTATAGAATAGTCTGAGTCATTGGGGGATATATCTGTTTCCCCAGCATATTCTGTTTATGTCACAGGCTAGGTTGAGAACCCTGGGCCAAGTTATTCTTGTCCCATTTGATTTGCAGATGTGCAGCATTTCCAGTAGGGCAGGGTCTGAAACTGCTCTGTATAGTAGGCACAGGTCACCTCACAGCAGCCTGCATGATACTGAGTACACTGACAGGTCTTTCATTCTTTCCATATATGTCACATTTGGAGGCCCTGAAGTCTCCCAGACACAACCCTCTGTTTCCTTCAATTGCTGCAGTATCTGGTAAGACAGACAGAAGGGAGCATTGTACTCAATTAGTGGCCTGATAAGGATAGAGTACAACAAAGGTATGAGTACCCTTGTCTTGGATGTGATGTCAATATGTATGATGTGATCAATGCAGAATGTGTGTGTCACCAATACGGACACATAGTGATGAAAGTGTATATTGCT
Source organism: Protopterus annectens (assembly GCF_019279795.1). Lineage (NCBI taxonomy): Eukaryota > Metazoa > Chordata > Ceratodontiformes > Protopteridae > Protopterus > Protopterus annectens. Next base: position 194,959,675 of record NC_056742.1, read on the forward strand.
ATCAACATGTGTTCCCGAGTCTCACAACACTGTGTTTGAGCTCAGAAGAGTGCTATCTATATTGTATTTAGCAGGGGTACCTCATTGCCAAAGGGGAAAATGAGCCATTGTATACTTTAATGTTAGGTCTGTGAGTCTGACATTAATCATCTGTGTGTGACAGATCCTTCCATAATATCTTATCATCATTGGGTACTCTATATTAGTGCATCCAGTTACTGGTCATCTGCAAACTTGGTAAACCACAGTTCATCTACCATTGCCTACAGTTCAGGGAAGTATTTTGCAAACAGTTGAGGGCCCAGCACAGACCCTTGTGGTATTCTAATGGTAATTAGCTACTGGTGAAAGTGCAGTCTCCAACATTCAGAGTGTGTGTTATGTCAGTGAGCCAGTTGCCTATCTTTTCATTACTGTATGGGTTAATGTACACATGAGAGATCTTCACTATGACACATGAATGGGGATAGTGTCAAAGGCCTTGGATAAGTCAACATAGGTGGTATGTCCTGTTATCCCTCATCCAGATCTGTGGAATCAGTATCCGAGAAGTCCACAAGGTTAAGTAAGCAAAATCTCCCCTTGAGAAAAACAAAATGGTCAAGTGTGTTGAAGGTCACCCATGTCCCTGTGGATATGGTGCATGCTGATTCCTTCCTTAGCCTTGCAGATAACTGTTTTAGGCATATGTGTCAATACCTGTAGTTCTGCCTATTACCAGATTGATATGCATTGCATAGCACACATTTGATATTACATTTTATACTGTGGCTGATTTATGTATGGAAAACATACTGAGACACCAGGGTTGCAGTTCTTAGGGTGGTGGCAACAGACGGACATTTTTTAGTATGTGACATATTGTTAGATATGGTCCTCAGCTTGTAATGTTTCCACATGTAATTTCATGTCATACACAGAAAATGGACAGTAAACAGCAGTAATACAGCATAATATAAACATTTTAATAGCACGTGGATCAGCGGGTTTGCACAACAGTTAGCAAAGTGCATACACATGCAAGATACAAATGTTTTAGCACAGGTAAGCAGTGTGCAAATGCAAGCCACATTGCTAAAGCCTGACAGGTAGTATTCAGTCTATGAAATACACCTGCTGCTTAACTGACTCTGTGGCAGCATTTGTTAATGCACTGATACATTCCTTTTTGGCCCATATGGTACTGGGTTCAAATACATGTGTTTCTAATACTATATAATTCTTTTTGATAATGCAGTGACATAAATTGTTTATACTAGATGTGTTGCTGCATGCTGGCATAGTGCAGTGAGGTTAAACAGAATTGCAGAGATGTAAATGCAGCATTTTGCCGCAGCTCACCCTTACTGCACATTGGTCCAAGATGTGAAGGGATTCATTGTATTTTCTGCTCCTTCCGTATGTCGTGTGGGATTCTATTTTTTTATCAGATTAAAGGTATTAAAATGGGATAGATAGGAACATGGTGAAATGGGGAGCAAGCAAGTGGAAAAACAAAGCCTGACCATAAGTAGTGAGTGTCTGGAATACACCTGCTACTTAAGTGACTCTGTGGCAGAATTTGTTAATGCAATAATACATTTGTTTTTTAGGCCAGATGGTACTGTGTTTGAATACAGCTGTATGTAATACTTTAACTACTTTCAATTTGCAGTTGCTGTGCATCAGTGTGTGATGCACACCATTGAACAATAATGCATTAAAGAAAATAAATGGGTAAGGCAGATAGTGGTGAAATAGGGAGCAGGCATGGGGAAGAACAAAGGGAAAGCAGGCTAGAAATGTATAGGCAGGAGGTAGAAACAAACCATGGCTATCTATTTCTTTAACAGTGTAAAGGGAACAAACCTGCAAAATATTAAATGAATTTGGACTGTCACCTCTAGACAGAGGGCTGACCACAACACACTCATGTATAGCCAATTGGACTAAATCAAGTGGGTCAAGAAGAGACATGTGCAAAATAGAGCACTATGTATGGGACCATTTTTTTTTTTCTGAGGGAGAAAGAGAGAAAGGAATGTTAGAGAAGTGATGTAGGAATGTCTAGGTGAGGTAAGTTGGGTAGGTGAGGAAGCAATTGCAGACAGACAAGACAAACAAGGCAAGACACATGGATGGTGATGGATACAAAAAGTTGGGGGATACTATGATTGGGGTGATGGTGGAGACTGTCAAACTCATGGTCATCAAGCTGGGTAACAGTGAGAATTGAGTTCTCACCCACTGGACTGTCATCACTGTCACCTCAGTCAGCCACTGGCTGGAGTGCCTGACATCTGCATCTCCTCCTCCTGGTATTACATAAAATGAGGGCGAGCAGCCTCTCTAGCCAGCATAGGTAAGCAACAGTACAGAAACAACCCTACGCATCATCCCTGGCAATTTAGAGCAGGTGATAAAATCACTACCTCCACTGCTGCTTGTGGAGGGTACCACAGGACCAGCCTCCTGGGCAGTGCAGGGGCAGCAGAGATGGTGCTGCCAGGTTGGCTCCCAGACATGCTGGAAAATGGTGCTAGAGCCGGTCAAGGGGGAGGCAGGCAGATCCTGTGGGGCAGGCTTACCCCATTGTGCTGTGCAGCATTTAGTGTTGTGGTACACATGGATGACATGGACACATTTTGATGACAACTAATAAAAAAAATACATAAAATAAAATAAAAATGAGTGAGAGATAAAAAAAGAGATACAATTAGTACCATCATATATAACATACAATGCATTGATAAAATTAATTGACTCTTTTACTTTTAAGACTACCAAGTCTTAACAGATAACTTTTACTTTTAAGACTACAGTCTCCTAAGAGATGCACACTATACTGCAGATTGCAGCAAGTACTGCTTGACATATGTATATATTGCACATATGTGCCTTCCAGTTATACAGATTACGCTTTACAGCAGGGCATTTGTGCCACTGATATAGAGGTTTTAAATTAATTTAAATATAAATCACAGAAGTGACAGCATTGTATAATTGGGAAGTGTGGTATTTGAACACACAACCTCTGGCTAAGTTGCAATTTTGTGCTCTTGGTTTGTGCTACAGACTAATGCATGCATGCTTGCTTTTGCAATTGGGATATGCATGCTCAATTTGAGATTGTAATATTAGACTCTTGGTTTGTGCTATGGACTAATGCATGCATATTTGCTTTTACAGTTGAGATATGCATGCAAAGTTTGATACAATTCTATAAAATACCAAAAAAGCTATATTTAACTTTTAATACTAGAATAACACTACTATTCTGCTGCACACATACCACATGCTTCTCTCATCCTCGCCAATCTAGCCCCATGGGTTTGGACACTTACCTCATGATAATGTGCAGCTGTGGAAAAAACAAAACTGAACAGAATGCCATTATGAATACCAGTCTTGCCTATATACAGCTTTTAAGTCTTACAAGTATTCTCTGTAATTGATACTTACACAGATGTGGGATGTCTGTAGTCCTAAATCCCCCTATCCAACAATTGAGGGTAACCCACTTCCTAATCCAGAGGTCATTGAAGGTATGCTTACATTGTTCAGCAGTACAGAGATTACCGATGGCACTGGTTACAGCCAGGGCTAAACTATCCCAAGCTTCTGACTTATACTGGGAGCCAGAATAATCCCCCTGCAGAAGCTTGGCACAGTGGTTCTTAACTAGGAGTCCAATAAAATTCTTGCGCTCATGAACACCCCATCTCTGTGCCCTAAACCTGCCACCTTCACCACAAATCTCTGCATTGTCTGCCGCAGATCAAGAGCAATGGAAAATGATGCTTTCACACCAATTCTACTCATAGGTTTTACTGGGAGAGCACAGATTGTTTGAAAATGTTGGGCTTTGCTTACCATCGTGCAAACATGGTGCTTGGCAGTGCGTACCTCCAAGCACCTTGTTTGTGAGATGGCAAGTAGAGAATAACAGTAGCAAACAAAGCAAATTCAAGGTTATTGCATGTGCAGGTAGTTTTGTATGTGTGTTAGACAAATGTGAAGGCCATGGCAGTTCGGATAACAGAAATATACTTACAGGAATATAGTACACAGTATACCCATAGTCATACATTTGAGAAAAATGTAATAATGCATAGAGAAATTAATACATAGCTGACACAATACTAGTGCCTCAACATTCATACATATAATTAATATCAGCTGCACCATGTCAAGTGTTATAAGTGAGAGTCACTGTAATGGAAAGTGGAACAACAATAAAAGTGTATGGAATATGCTGTTCTTGATCCCAGGACCATGTGCATGGAAGCCCTACACTTACACCTGTTGCCACAAGAACATTGAGATAACACTTGCCTATGTTGCAGTTCCTTGCTATAAACTGCAATGTTACAATAGTAAAACAAATGATACACACCCTGTACTAGAACCCAGGACCTGCTGTACTTCAGGCCCTACACTTAACATCTACTGCCACAGAATTTGTTACATGATATTCCCTATTCACCACAACACAACATCAATTATTGGTTTTGTGTGATGTCCAGTTGCATTAATTGAATGCATCCAGTTTCTATTTTTGGCTATGTGTGTGTTCTCTGGCCAGTTGTCCAGTTTGCACGCTGCCACAGTTCGCGCAAAGAAGATAAGCATAGCCAAACCTGACATTCATTTGTCTCCATCTTCCATGTTTGCTCTAAGCAGCACATCATGCAAATACAGGCCACTAAAAAAACAAAACAAAAAAAAGAAAAGGGAGAGGTAGTTGAAATGAAAGCAACCACTAGAAGATGTTAGTACACATAAGATATTAAACTAAAGGCTCTAATTCAGTAATACTCAAAGTAAGGCAACAGTAATAATGTGTTGAGGAAAAATGTCCCAAAGGAGACAATTTAAATTAAAAAACACACTAATTCAAAACATCATTTAACGAGAGGTCAAACACTTTTGTTCTTTAACATTGGGTCAGACACTTTCACCCTTTAATCCTTTGGTTTGGTTTCTATTTGTGGTGTGGCTTCACAGGACATGATGTTTGTGATTTTACAAATGAGATATTACTACACAGTTCTGGATTTATACTGTCCTCCAATGCTCCTTCAGAACATAAGATGGGTGCCTTATCCCTCATTGCCACACAAACAGCTATGCAGCACAGAACTTAACTCAATAAGCACACAACACCTATTGTGATATGAAGCCATACACATATTATTTGTATATGTAGTAGTTTTGGATGTAGTGTGCCTAGTGATCACACAACCTGTCATGATTATTGATTGTAAATATACAGCTCTGTCTTATATTTCTATGTTTGTGGCCATTCTTCATCTATTTGAGCAGCAATCTGAGACATGAAGTGTGCAAGCCATTCTATTCTATATTATTGGTCTTAAAATGTGTGTGGATATTAAGTGGAAATAATATCATATGCAGTTGGCACAAAATGAAGGGTGGGTTTGGATGTGAAGGAACACAGCCTGTGACTTGTGTGCTGCTTAATTACATTTCCAGCCTTAAATCTAACACTTTGTAGATGTGCCCTGACACACCCACTGGAAGTAAGGCAACCTACAGGGCTGTTGTATTTTTCTTCTCTTAACCACTAATCAGTCAAAGCTGCAATACATTCGAACCAAACATGAGGGAGTGGCTTCACTATGTTTACATTTCTACATGAATCCAATTTTTTTGGGATTCAGCAGTTTTAATGAGTTCACACCTCATTTGCATCTTCACCATGCTGACAGCCCTGACGCTACACCATATAAAAAGGCAGTCATGTAGCTAGGTAAACTGATGGTGAGGAGACTTGTTTATATGGAGAAATGTGAAGATACACTACTACTTTGGGATATATCTACATAAAGGTGTATTGAACTTCAGAAGGTATGTTTCCATTTGTTCAGCTGCATACTGCATATGCTGGAATGTATTTAAGAAAATTCAGAAGAAAGGATTTTATACTTTCAACTCTATGCATTAGTTAAAAGTGTAGTGATGGCATGGACATGTTTGCCAAGTCATTTCAGATGTATACATGATTGCTAATACAAGAAAATGGAATGTGTTGTCATAAATATGCATTAATGTTTCATGGACCATTCCTTTGATAGCACTTTTAAGATTTCAAAGCAGGTTTGTTAGCAAAATATGTCATTTTTCTGTTTTTTTGGGGGGGGAGGGCAAAGCTGAATTACCGTTATTGCATAAACAAGGATAGACTGTTCTTTTGTGGGTGGGGGGACAAAGGTGAGTTACTGTTATGGCATAAACAAGGATAGATTGTTATTTTGTGGGTGGGGTGGTTATAGCACAAACAACGATGGACTGTTGTTTGGGGAGGCAAAGCTGAGCTACTGTTATTGCACAAACAAGGATGGACTGTTCTTTTTTGGGGGAGCAAAGGTGAGTTACTGTTATGGTAAAATCAAGCATTTGTTGCTCTTGTTACTCTCCTTGTTTTTTCATCCTGCCTGTTGATAGCATTTCACATCTCTAGACTGGTTATGTCTCTCCAGTGGGTAATACTGACTGGCTGCCTTTTCTGTTTTATCTGGAAACAGTTATTTTTTAGTTGCGTGATACATATGTGTATTATTCTTCTGTTGTCTTTTGGGATACCTATGAATATGCCACCCAGACATGTCAATCCACATACATCCCCTATAGTGATCCTGAAAGCCAGGTAATTATGGATGGGTTTATGCAACATGGTGCTTTTCTGCTGACAAGGGGACAGGAAGATATGGCATGTAGGATGAGAATATGGTGGCAGATAATAGATGATGTTATTGCTGTGGGTGGCCACAGCAGGACATACAAGCAGGTGCACCACAGGGCCAATGACTTGATCACATCTGCACAAAGAAGAGCTGCTGCAGTGGGCCTTGACCAGATGGTTACCAGTGTAGGGCCTGCTAGGTAACCACCACTAACCCCCAATAAAGAGTTCCTGGCCAATATCAGAGATCCAGACACTTCCCAGGAGACTGCAGTACGGCATGTCCTGGATGTTGGAGCAACAGCTTCTGAGACAGCAAGCAGTCCCAGAGGGAGATTCCAGGTAAGCTTTGGTATCCAAACAGTTGAATACTGTTGTATAGTAAAACTATTGTAATCAGTGAGTTCGTTCTGTGCCACATGTCTTTTTTTTGGGGGGGATTGAAGATAGCTACAGTTACAAGCTTAGGTTAGAACTGCCAGCCACATTCTTGTTGAAATTATAGTTAATGGACACATAAAGGGGTAAATTTATTACCCTTTTGTTACTGTTAACTGTGATGATGTTGCTCTTGCCTCTTGCTTATCTTCTTCCAGGACCATCTGGACTACAGACAAGTACATCATCTGCAGATGGTAAGGCAAACATTTTTATGTCAGTACTGCTGAGCAATTGAAAGAAATGTTATAGTGCGTGATGTTGATCTCAGGTCTGTTACGTCTATTGCTGTACTGTGGCAGCACTGTTAGTTTGTTAGCATATGTTGCACTATAGTAGTGCAGGCATTCATTTATTCCTGTGTTTCTTGCTTTTTATCACAGCTGATCATGACAGTGGGAGTGTGGGTGCTGTGCCACCTGATATCAGTGTATCAGCAGACTCTAATGATGATCATAGCCAAACTGAGGCACAGTCAAGGGGTGCAAAGGTTGAATCTGACACAGAGGTTGACATACAGCCATCCCCTGCATCTCCATCAGAAACAGCCAGTAGGCCTATGCCTACCCAGTCTAGTAAGCCCACAGATATTGGACAGGTGGAGGATGAGGACATTGATCAGGGAAGTGTGGCTACTGTGACTTCATTGCCTGTTAAGGCTGGTCATAGCCAAAGTGTGGGTATGGTGCCACACAGCAGGATTGATAGGGGTGCTCAGAGGGGAACTGCTATCCCTCCAACATCTGTTGCAGGTATCGCTTCCTGTGCCACTCAATGTATGTTTAGAGCCATCATGGAGGCACATTTCCATAGGTGCTCCAGACAAATGCTCATTGTTCTGGATGTGGAATAGTCTGACATATGTGACTGCCTCCACTGTGTTGCCAATTCACTGCATTGGATGAATGACACATTGGAACATAGGGTGTCTGTGATTGACCGAGGGATGTCTGTCATGGAACAAGCAGTGTCTGTGTTTGAACATCTGCTGGCAAGGGAATGGCATCCTCATGGGTGTAGGTCAGCCACATCATCTGCTGTTAGCCACTGTGGACATGCCTGATCACACTCCCATAGTGGCTGTATTTCCATTGCTCCATCAGTGAGTGTGTTGTTCACACTGAGATGTGGCAGGCAATGGAGTCATGGTCCAGTTCATTCAGTAGACATCAATCACATTCAGGTAGCAGCACTGCATCTAACCGTGGACATGGATGTGCCAGTGCAACTCCTGGCAGAGCCAGTTCTAGTGGATGGAGATGACAGCAATGAACTGGCAGCTCTCTATGTATGGCTTGCAATTGTCCTGCATACCAAGATGTAGAGCCAGCACAGAGCTTGGCTGTGTTCAGGAAGACACTCACATAGCAATTTCACCTGGAGGACCCCTACCGACACACACAACAGTTACTTATTTTGTCTCACTGGCCATTTGTTGCTTTATCCAAATCTGACTTCTTCTCTTTCTTACTCACACACACTCACCAATCTTTTGTGTCAGCCTAGGCTTCCTGCCCCCCCCCCCCCCCACACACACACACACTACACCCTGTGCAAGTGATAATAACTGTGCCATATCCCTCTTTTGTATCTTTTGGATTCAAGGATACAAAAGCTTTGTGTCTGATGCTCAGGGTGCATATCTAACTTAGAGGTTAGTATATCTACATTTGTGGTGTTGAACTAGCAATTGTACCTTTGACTTATATTGGTCTTGGAAAGTTAGATAGTTGATAGGATCAAAATGTCACAACTTTATAGTGAATGATCTTGTGAACGTTGTGAAGTCAGAAGCTACAATGGTTGTCAATACTTTCTAACTTCTCTCTTTAATAATTTTCCAGTACAAACATATGGTGCTAAACTGATGGCATGCAGTGATCATTAGTACTTTTGAGCGATATAACTGTGTAAATCTTTGATGCTTGAGGCCGACTAATTACTAATGGATACATATATAAGGCAAGTAAGTCTCTGCTGTCACATGTTAGGGTAAGTTCTGTACTGACAACAGTAGAAAGCGAACAAACTTTGGAAAAAACAGATAGGAGTGCCTGGCAGTCAAACAAGTCTCCGGAGCCTAAACGTAATTTTATTGTAACAATGAAATAAACAGCGTTTTTGCTACAACACCAAAGTAGCTTCTTCAGAGGCTAAAAACACAGTAAAAAGGCGCCAATTACATTATATAGCATGGTCAACCTCATTATAATCAGCTGTAACAAGGGGGAAATATGCATCACTTCCTTATATTTAAATGTGTTTAAGACAACACGCACTTGATCAAAAACATAGCAGCTAGCCTTTTAAATAAAGCAACAAATACACTTAATTTATAAGATATGTATGTATATGTATTACTGACAAGATAAAAGTCTATCCTAAAATGGAATTCTAAAAAGAAAAAAATTTTTATGTATAAAAATTGAATGACAAGTTATTAAAATAAACTTAAAAAAGTTGACATACACTGGCAATACATGTCTATTGTTAACGTAAGAAAGATCTGTATTTAAGAACTGATACATAAAAATCGTTTTCTTTTTAGAATTCCATTTTAGGATAGACTTTTATCTTGTCAGTAATACATATACATACATATCTTATAAATTAAGTGTATTTGTTGCTTTATTTAAAAGGCTAGCTGCTATGTTTTTGATCAAGTGCGTGTTGTCTTAAACACATTTAAATATAAGGAAGTGATGTATATTTCCCCCTTGTTACAGCTGATTATAATGAGGTTGACCATGCTATATAATGTAATTGGCGCCTTTTTACTGTGTTTTTAGCCTCTGAAGAAGCTACTTTGGTGTTGTAGCGAAAACGCTGTTTATTTCATTGTTACAATAAAATTGCGTTTAGGCTCCGGAGACTTGTTTGACTGCCAGGCACTCCTATCTGTTTTTTCCAGGGTAAGTTCTGTACATAACTCCCACCTTTTACTAGCTTACCAGACCAAGTAATGAAATACAAGGATACGCCACACAGTGATACTACTAAACAATACACTCCAGGTTCAGAACTTACCCTGTAAATGCAGCAGTTGATACAGTTTTAGTTCAGGGCTGACTCTGTCTGATGCAAAGGGAGGTAAAGGTTACGGTAGTTGCATATATATATATATATATATATATATATATATATATATATATATATATATATATAAGTAGGAGAAAGTGTTTAGGCCTCAAGATGGTGAGCAAGTGTGCTTTGTATTGTCTGTTAACCAATGCAAGGGTCTTTTGAGCAGCACACCAACGTCTGCCTACACCCACACTGTGAATATTTCTGTACATGTTTGTGGATTGTACTGCAGGGCTCCCCCAGATGTGTCAAGGCACTGGAAATGTGACTTTTGCAGCCCATATATATAGATATTTCTTGTTTGGATGTGTGCCTCCTTATGGCATTCTTCCATAGATGTGTGTGCATTTCTAATGGGTGTCATCAGCCATGGTTCCAGTGCATAGCTTGCATCCACTAATAAATGACCCTGTGGGATATCTCCCTAGCAAATATCTGGTACAGTTGGAAGGTGTGCCAGATATGTGAGTCATAATAACTGCCAGGTTGCCTGTATACATATTCAAGATTTTTCCCTTGATAGAGTGGCAGCCCTTTCTGTTAATGTAGAGCCCACCCTGTTCTTCAGGTGGTGCCTTACTTTCTACATGTGTGCAATCTATGGAACCTAGTACTTGAAGGTAGTGTGCTACATGGTAGAACTCCTGCATTTTTCTGGCCCTCTCCTCAGAACTACATGGAAAAGTATATGTGGTCACTGGCATGTTGGAGCACAGCATTTAGGAAATGGTGGAGGATTTTGGATGCTGATGCCTGTGACACCCCCAGCATGTCCCCTACACATACTTGTGTCTCAACTGGAATGGGTTTCCCTTGGTTGGCTCTGGTTCAAAGTTGAGGACAGCAGAGTTTGCAGAGTTCCTGTAGTGTGTCCCTGCCCATCCTGTACCACTCCACAATTTCCACATCACATAAGCTGTGAAAAGTTAAATGGAGCCTGAAAACTCTTCTCCTTCTCAGCCTAGGCCTATTAGAAGCAGCAACAGCAGCATTGGCTTCAGCCTGTAGCACATACAAATGTATTAAAGCATCAGCAGCCCCTAACATTCTGTCCATGTAGACTCCTTTATATGTCTGTATTCCAGAAGTTTTGGAATCTGCAGGAGAAACAAGCATGGCATCTATGCAGATGCTTTATAGCTTGTTGAATAGCTAAACCATGTTGGATTGGTTAATTAGCATGCAGTTCAGCTTCTAATGCTATAATTAGCATGCCATGATGTTTACCTTGCTTGCGCAGTGGTGTGTGCCTCTACACAGCACTCACTGAATCTAAAAGTTTCCATGCTTGTGTGTATATCGTGGTGAAAAATGACCATATAGGCTTTATTGAATCCTCCCAATTGAGATAACAGCATCAGCTACCTCATTTTGCAACATTTACAGTATAAGTATACCTCATAAAGTTAGTGACCAAGGATTTGTGTAGGACTCCATTAATACATCAAATATCTAATATTGCCATGTGGTCTTGGTTATCTTATCAATGGAATTATTACTTTAATGGCTGCTCATTGTAGAGTACTTAATGTTCTTTTTAATATTTACTTGAGTTACTTAAATTAAAGTGTATCACACCACCGAATAACAACTGTTTATGCCTTGAGTGTGCTCTTATTTGTTAAAACAGGTCAATACATTTATAATTTTTCAACACTTTAAAACATCGCTTGATAGTTAACCTGTAGTAAACAAGAAAGTCAAGAATAATATTACTATGCTATAACCATCTAACTACATTTCACTGATAAACTTTAGTGAAAGCAACCATTTCTAAGCTAGTAAAGAGATATAAATGTATACATTCAAATCCAGAGGGAGCCATTGAAATAGAAAACTAATGGATTAGAAACCTTGCCAAATTTGTTGTTATTTAGTCAGTCCTAACAATCTGGTTTGTTTATTTAGTTTGAGATTAGAGCAAGAGGATGTTTGCATCAGGAAGAGGAAGTCATTTAACAGCATTTGCCCTTAATGTGTTTTAATTTCCTTAAGCATGTGGCTGAAATGATTATTCTCCATCTGTAAAGAAAAAACTGTGTGTATGGTTGACTTCAGTTCCTCTTGCTTTATGAGCTTCTTGTTACCTTTATGGACATCAGCCTGTTTCCCCCACAAGCCAACATGAAGGACATCCCCTCCATGACCCAGACTGTCCAAAACAGAATCAATCAATCAGTGGGCAGTAAGATTATTAACTTATCATTAATTATGGTTTACACGCCATAATTAATATTATCAATATTGTAAGCATGTTTGTGATCACATTAACCATAAAAAGCCAAATAATTTGTGAAATAGAGGTTTTGCTTTTTCCCTGGATGCTAGTAGGTATTTGGTTGACTTTTCACGGAAGTAAAAATTTGAAATTATATTTTATTTTGTATGAGGCAAGCATAGAAGGATGCTAGGAGTTGACTTTGCTGTTTATGGGGCAATGGGAAGTCTTGAGAAATTCTAACTTTATTGCACTTCCAAACAATTTCTTTTTTTTTTTTTTTTTGCTTTTATATGCATTTAAAATAGTTGTGATATCCTGGAAAATAAGATACTTGGCTTTAACCAGTCACGGATTTGGAGTGACTTGCAATCTTGCAAGAGCTGTATGTGCCCTCTCAATTACAATGTTTGAAGATAAATATTTTAAAGGAATAAGTAGAGGGAACATTTCTTGTATAACATCGGGTAGGTCTGCATTGTTAATTGATTCAGGGATGTCTCTAATTAGAAGGTTATTCTTCTGACATTGTGCCTTCAGATCAAGAAGTTTGTCATTAATGATAGTAATGTCTTTATTATGGGAACTGATACCTTGAATTGTTTCTATTTTCTTATATTCCATTCTGTAATAGAATTTAGCACATCTTTGATGTTTGTTAGTTGCATGGATATGTTATTGATCGCTGACTGAATCAATTTTAATTCAACCATGTTGAAGCTTTGGTCTAGTTTTGTTTTAGTTACTATAGCCTTTTTTTCTTCTCCAGTAATTGATCTGTGTCTCTTACTATTAGTTTCCTTTTCTGGAGTCATGATGGAAGATAGTTTAATTTTGCTGCTTTGAATGTCCATTGCACAAGATTCCTGAGGCATAGTGTCTTCTATTTTCTTTTGTTTTATTTTGATTTTTCCTCAGTTAAGGTTCTTAAGCAGTCTTACTTGATTACTTGTTAGATGCTAGTCATGTTACAGGCTGTAGATCTCTTATGTAATATTTTTTAGGCTCTATGTTGTTGATTCTAAGATACTTGCATGCCGATGTTGATAGCACTTTAAACGTTTTAGTGTCTAGTTAGTTCTAAAATATTTGGCAGATGTCACTGGACACAAAGATTTGTTATCATAGCTATACTAAAGGTGCTGTTTACAAGTCAATGTCCACCTTGCTCTCCCATTTGCTTTTCTTAAAGAAAGGGCTTACCTTTACTTCTTACAAAAAAAGTAGATATGCTCTTGAATTATCTTTTTCTTTAGCTATCCTAGTAGTATATACCTCCCTACAGCTGAAGATGATTACATACCATAGGTGTGTGTGTGTGTGTGTGTGTGTGTGTGTGTGTGTGTGTGTGTGTGTGTGTCTGTGTGTGTGTGTGTGTGTATGTTACGTCCAAGATATCATAACAAAGGTAATGGGGGAAAGGGACATCTTCCTCACCCTTTGATTTCCAAAGTACCATAGCTTCCAAGCTAACAGGGCATTCCCATTAATTAATATGTTAGTCAAAAATCTGCATCGCCCAGTTTCAACTAGACTAGCATACATTCAAAGGGAAAAGGTGATCCATGAATATCTCTATCTGTCTATCTAGCTGTCTGCTTGTGTCCCTCTGTCTATCTATTTATTTATATGATGAGAGTGAGAGACGTGTAGGCTAGAAAGACTAAATTCTAGACGATCTGTTATCTTGAAAATGAATGTGCCTTTGCCTCCTTCCTAGGGAAATGGGAAATCTTATAGATGGTGCATTAAAGTTATGCTGGTTTGTTTATTTTTTTTTTATCCATAGATAGAGTGTGAGAAAACTTTACATCTGAATCTCACCTGACTTACTCCATTCCAGTTGTATAGCTGCATAGATGCACAGCTGAATCCTAATAAGAGGAATATTTTGGCCTGGAATATGTTTTAACAGTATTGTCTATGTTGTGATGAAAGAGAGTGAAAGTTCCTAATGTGAGTCAGGTGTGACATACATATACTCCTGACTACGGAATGTGATCCTAATGTAAGCAGAACTGCCATGTAGATAGTGATCATGTCACCATCCAAGTATACGTGTCTGAATCAAGTCATAGTCTATGTATATATGTGTGTGACTCTTATTTACAAGACCTGCAATTGTTCTGAATGTGCTTTGCAAGGTATTGGCAATCTTGTTCGTGAAGTAGTATTTTCACATTGTTAATAGGCATACTGTGATGATATTTGTTTTCAGAATAGGTTTTACAATCCTGCACCAGTGGTGAAATGTGCAGGCCTTGTTGTTTTGGTAGGTATGAATGTCAGAAAATTGAAAGACACAAGTATCAATATTCCTATGCATACATATAATGTTGGAATCTTTCCAAACTCTCCTGTAGAACCCACATTTTGTGCACTGAACCACTGTACCTTACAGGAGTAAAGAAAAATGCTTCCTTTGTGTTGCAAAGACATACGTTCCTCCCCCATCACAAATATTGCTCTGTTCTGAAAACATAAAGCTATTTAGCCAAAGTGAAATGTGCCAAGGTATATGTCTATGTATACATGACTTGAAAAACCTCTGCACAACAAGCAGTATTTATTAGGATATGCTACATGAATAACACATAGATATAGTTATCTATAGGTCATATCCATTTAACGTGTTTGCAAATCACATTGGCCAGCAGACAGTCACTCCTAATGCAAGGGATATTTAGAAGGTTTTAAACCCATAACATTTTTTTTGCTTTCATATTCCAAAACTATCACTGTAGTACAGTTTCAAGTAATTTCTCAGTGTATGAAGTGCATTCTTATGTGTGATGTTAAAGTACCACTTGTATGACTTAATTGTAGCTAAAGTAATTGCTAAAGATTCCATGCAATGACTGATAAGGAGTATGGACATCTCCCTAGTGATATGTCAAAATTTCCAACAATCACCACAAAGGAAAAATGGATTTACTTTAGTTAATATATTATAGCAGCAGTTGTACTATAACAATGAATAATAATAATAATAATACTAATAGTGACTGAAAAAATAATAGATGCTGGTAGGCTCATGAGACTACTCAGAACATGATACTTACAAGCTACATGTCTTTATGATCCAAAACGGTATTTTACTTTAGTAAAGAAACATATATATATTCTAACACCAAATAATGCCTACAACTCCCATCAACTTTTTCATTATCTGTTGGATCAGTTATTTGTTTATTCATTGATTCATTTCTTGATTCCTGCTCCTATTACCCATAAGGTCACTTTGAATCAGAACCTATTCTGAAACTTAGTGGTCAAAAGGCAGACAGACGTATCCTGGACAGAATACCACTTTGTTGCAAAACACACACACACACACACACACACACACACACACACACACACACACACACACACACACACACACACACACACCAGAGATATAACTTGAGGGGTGAATGGGGCAACTGCAACAGGTGCAAAGTGTTAGGGGGCACAAATGGAAGATCAGTTTTTTTTTTTCATTTGCTCCTCAAATAGGCATGATGGCTGGGCACAGAGGACCTGGTAATCCTCCCTTCTCTCCTAACGAGGAGCTCCATATCTGAGAACAGACCTCTATTTATTCATTTATTTATTTTTTGCTTCTCACATAAATGTTAGAGCAGGAATTGTTGTCACTCCTTAAGGCAGAGGACACGAGCGCTAGATCATATTGTGTATTGAGATTATTATTATTATTATTATTATTATTATTATTATTATTATTATTATTATTTTCTGTGCTCCTGAACTTAGTGCTAAGGGGTGTCAGACTGGGAAATGACACCATGATTCAGATGAGCCACACATAACTCTGACACACACACACAAGCTAATTCACACATTTATACAGGTGTGTGCATGCACACTCACTCACTTTCAGACACACACACACACACACGCACACACACACACACACACACACACACACACACACACACACCTCATGAATACATTGAAAAATTACTACTTTACCCATAGTATAGACTCAGGATGTCGAGGGAAACCAGACTCTACAGAGAAGGTACTCCATCTGAGGAAATGCAGGGTTACCAGGAATCATGAAACAACTATAGTAATGACTGCTGATCTCAACCATCTCCATAAAGGCAGCATTAGCATGCCTAGTGCATTGTTAAAATAACTTACTGCTTTAGATCCTGCTGGCTGATCCCTGTTGTTTGTTGTGTGCCCCATGTGCAATAATACAATTTGGTATAACTATTTTGCCAATGTGCAGGGCACCAAGCATTAATGCTGAGTCTGTTGGGAGATATGACAGACTACAAAATAATGTGTTTCACAGGATGCATGTTATCAAGTAGCTGTGCTAGATTATAGAATAAGACATTTTGCATTTAATTTCAGCTGTATCTTCTTTGTGAGTTCTACTCTATGTTTTTCCAGGATGTGGTCAGGTCATGTACACTGCACTGATATCATCATGTATGACTCCTCTTAAGGTGGTTTCACTTGGTTACAGTGTTAGCTTTGACGACCAAGTCTGTGTGATCATGGAAAGTGGAGCTGCTCACCTTCTGTCATCATATGTCATGATGACTAGTATCTGTTTGTTACATCTCCAGTCTTTATACTCTCCGTGACTCCTTTTATTGTCAGCAAGATATTCTTTAAACAGAATGTAAGTTATCTATTTCTGGATGTTGCTGCTCTATTGTTAGACTTAGAGTTATCTGTTGCTCCATTTTAACATTTAATTTATTGTAAGTACTCTTGTTTGAATGTTCTTTTGCTTCTCTTTAATTTCTTCAGCTTTATTTGTTGTTTTTTTTGTATACAGTATTTCATGACATAACCTGCTGCTGCCCACACCTTAAGGAGTATCTAACATTTGCATATTTAAATTCACTATGTTGTTCCTAGGTCTTCATTGACTACTCCTTCTGTATTCATTGAGGCATGCAATTGATGCCTGTACAAGAAGGAGTTTGGAGCTGCAGCATCTGAGAGTGCATCTAGTTCTTACATTTGCAGGTGACGTTCTTGGGCTGTTTCCTATTGCTATACAATATATTGATCTCAAGAGAATGATAGCAAAATATTTCTTATTCCACATTGTGCTGGTAAAACAGGACCTATCGAGCATCATGCAGGGCCTTAGCTGTTTTCTTATTGTTTTAAAATATTTATGGCAATGTTATATCACAAAATCCTCCACATAATACTTTCCTTAAGTAACAAATATAATTATAATTTAAAGATTTGTTCTGATTTAGATTAAGTGTGTATGTAAGTGGTACAGTGTTGTTTTACCTAGAATATATCTATTCAAAGTATTAAGTGAGTTCAGTTTTCTGAGCATTCACAAACATGACCCACAGGTAAAATATTTATTGGTAGTCACCATGCAGCTTTGATTTGGTTATGTAGCTTTCTTGATCACAGAGTAGGTTATCTAAGGCTTCAGGAGTAAAAGCCATGTCTGATCTGTGGGGTTTAATTCACAGAAGTAAGTTACATTCTCAGCTACAGTTTGCAAAAGATATAAACTCTAAAAAAAGTAATGAAGACCTTTGTTGTAAACACTAGTATTGTAAACTTGTATTGCAAAAATTTGTTTAAAAACTGCACGATTTTTCCATGTAAAATTTGTATGACTCAAACGAGAAACAGGTATGAACAATGCTGTACAACTGGTTTAATAATGTGCATTAGTATGTTAGAGTAAGCACTGTTCTGCTTTGCGTGTTTGAATTTGCAAGTTGAGCAGATAATATTGGACCTGTTGTGTGTGTTCAAATAAAGTAATGTAAAGAAAAATAGCAATTAATGACACATGAGTTATAATTTTATGTACAATTTATTATTACAGTTCTGTGATAGCCATACAGACAAAGTCTTCATCTGTTGTCTATACACAATAATTCTTTTGCCAGAATATCTTCTATGATTTAAAAATGCAATACTCTATTTTGTAGAACAAAGCTGGTATAATACATTCTAATACAGTGCTTTCCAAAAGTCCCTTAGGTCATCCTTTTCTGACAAGAGTATTAATAATACATGGAGGAATGTTTTACCTGCAGGAGTATGACTATTGATCCAACACCATTTAATAGTTTGTTGCAGTTTTAAAACCCATTACCTTACTGTGCATTTGCTTTCAGTGGTAAAAGTGCATCACTTTCCCTGTTAAGGTTTGGCATACATCAACAAGAGAAGCAGTTATACCTGTTATAGTGTCTTTCTGACTCTCTGAT